>NW_028280927.1:1100000-1142500 GCF_059751285.1 Brachycentrus maculatus
TCGTCGCGTGACTAGTTCATATGAAATTAAAAAATTTCCGTTATTTGTTCAGTGGTGTCTTATTTTAAATTTTCTGATCCTTTTTTTTACGAATCTGCAAAAATATATAAACACAATTAATTTTTTTTTTTAATTTGTTGGCTATTCAAACTCTTTTGTTTAATATGCGCCACCTGTATATAAAAAAAAAAAACAGGCTTTATAAAATACAGTTTATATTTTTATTTAAATACAGCGATTTTGTTTTGTTTTCCAGTTATTTAAGAATTTTTAAGTGCCTTAACAGGTGATTCAATTATAAAAAAAATATTTAGTATTAATAGTAAACTCTGAAGAGTTTATGTATTAATTTTAAATCGAACACAGATTTTTTAAATCTACTAAGTTAGTAGACTCAAAAAATCTGTGTTTGATTTAAAATTAATACATAAATTAAAATGGAGTTCTACAAAATAAACGCCAAATCAATAAATATCCTAAGAGTTTATTCATAAAATGGTGCACTGTCTTATTAAACGCGTAACCCTTAGTTCATCCTTGTTTTCCTTGATATTAAATCCCGGCACAGTAGCGGCGCTCGCTAATTTTCGTGAACGGAGCGAGCCAATTTGGTTTTAGTGCGGCGAGTTGCTTTTCTTATCTCTTTTCGTTAAGTTGCCGTAAAACTAAGAGCTTGAGACCCCTTCTGAAACGGCGAAATTAGTACCTTCTAGATCCGTGGCACATTGCAAGAATGACATTGTTCGGTAATTTGACACTTAAAATCTGGGGGGATTTGAGAATAGCCTCGCAACCCGGTAGCTCTATTTTTACCTGGCGTTTTATCGCATCCCTTACGTCGAGCCGCCCCTCAGGAGTAATTGCGTCAGGAAGCTCGAAAACGTGTTTATGGCTTTCTCCTTACTTTATCCGTGCCGGCCTGTTGGACCATCTTCTTAATTTTTATCATGCCCTGATCCTGATTAAGCACTTTAATGGGATAGGTTTTATGGAAAGTGCGTCATGTGTAATTGTATAATTTTATGTGTACTTATTATATGTTACTTCCAAAAAAACATACATACCACTATTTCTACCGACATTTACGAAGTAAAACTTAAATTAAAAACTTGTTTAATTTTTTAATACTAAGGATGTTTGTTCTAAAGCAAGGGTGGCCAACCCGCGGCCCGCAGGCCGCATGCGGCCCGCTGGGTGTCTACTTGCGGCCCGCGGAGCATTGCACATATTTTTTCTTTAAGTGTACATAAAACCACCAAAAGAACACTTCACCGTACGTAGTTCGTATCATATCCCAAATACGAAAGTATTTCACTATCGTGACAATTTCAAGACCCATAATGGAGTCAAGTAGTAAAGACGTTGGACCAAAGAAGAGAAGAGTAACAGAAGAACTGAAAAATTGTCTGATTATTTTTTGTATGCCTAACTCTAATTTGATAAATTTATTTTACTGTCATCATCGCTGTATCTTCAAAAAAAATTATAAATATGTATATTTGTATATATGTATGTATGTTTGCTTTGAATAATAGAAGAAATTTTGTTTTACGGCCAGGTATAAAATGTCATATCTAAAATCTGGCCCGGCTGCTGAAAAGGTTGGCCACCCATGCTCTAAAGTCAAGATGTTATCCACACTTGCTCAATTGGCCGGTTTTATTGACTGCGGTTAAACCCGTCTACCGCTATTATTTTTAGTTGAAAACAATGAAAAATTTTTTGTATGTTAAAACTAACTTTGTGGTATGGTAATATAACACTCTCCTTATCATTCATCGTTTATTTTGTGTAATATTATTTAAAAACATTACTTCATGACTTCCAGTTTCGGAATAATCATTCCGTCATCAGGTCAAATGTAGACCTGATGACTAAGCAGAAGCAGAACCCGTGACGAAACGTTAATTTACGTTATAAAAAATACATATCTAGATATTATAAACGATACAACTTAAAATATAAAATGAAGTAATATAAACATAAAATACATACATTAGCACAGTAAAAAAATGAGAATTAGAAATTTATATCAATAAAAGATACATTGCAACAATAGAAATCTGTTAGCTGTTTTATTTAGATGGTACGACTAACTTTAAGCAACTCTTGCATCCCTTATATATAGTAGTCATACAGGAGAAAGTGGCCAAGTGCATTTTTTTATACGTAAACATGATCATTGACTATTTGATATCTTACTAGCTTAATATTGCCCTGAAAAAAATCCCAAAGGATTTTAAACTTAGTAGTATAATATATTGACCTGTGAAAAATGACTAACGGCATTGATGTTTATTTTCTTGCCCAGCAAAAGTGATTTAAATGGCCCTCTTGAATATTTTACGTTTTGTTAGATGGTCACTTTCTCATGTACGACTACGATATAATAATACTATATAATACTGTAAGGAATAATCTTCTGCCCTTTTACGAATTGGCACTGATACACCATGTATAATAAATAATCTTCGTACCTTATTTTACTGTCACTGATCATGAATTAAGATAACATAAGGTTATGACAGAATCTCTTGTCTCCACTGTTTGTTCACTCTTAGTCTTCGAGTGTCTAATAAACGTTTTTATTTATTTATATTTTATTATTTACATAAACTCTTTATCGTCTGGGCTCGCTTTACGTAAGACAATATAATTTTGATTGGGGGTTAGGGCATTTTCCTTGGAGTTTCTAGGTCTTTAAAGAAATAATAAAAAGCTCTCTTTACGGTATTTGCCTTTCATAATCCGTAACGTCCCCCCCCACGTGAGCTTTATACTCGTCATAAAGATTATTTTACGGTGACAATCAAATCCGAAAACGGTTTCTTCAATAGATATTTCATAGGACTTTATAGGAAGTTACGAAGAGCCTATTTCCGGCCTTTGTTATTAAGCGAAATTATGATTATTTTATTCGATTAGACAGTTGACCGTTTGTCTCTACGGATTAACTAATATTGATATTTAACGATTAATTTAACTTTTGTTGCCTTGCCGTATAACTTCCAAAACTAATGTAATAACATTTTGACATCTCAACATAGATGAAGAAGAATATGGAAGTCTGGTTATTTACAGGGATTACGACATATCGCTCACTCCTTTCAACAACGTCATGTATAAAAAAATTGTAAATTTTCATTTGTGCATGTTTTCGGAATACCTCGAAAATGTACTATATCCCAGCAAAAGTGGCATATTTGAAACTTAATATTTACCCGCTACAGGGCAGAAAGTATTGTTTTAGCATTTAGAAGAAAATGTATTGTTTAATTATTTTTTGAAATGTACTAAATATTTTTCAAATGGAAAAAAAACATTCAGGTTTTACCTAAAACGATCTGTTGCACAGTAAAAAGTTAAATAAGTGGCTTGATATTTATTTTGTAAACATTTTATTATATTTTTAAACTTTGAAAACGATCTTCTGAAAAATCTTTTTCTTAAATATAATGTTGTTGAAAGGAGTGAGTGATATGAGTGATCACTTGACACACGCGCAATTCACCATTCTACCCAAGATTGACAACCACACTACTCAAATTGTTGTAACTCATATTTATTATATGTAATATAATTCATACGTCGCTTTATGTTCGAGCTCGCAGCACCATCTATGGTTGATTTGATTAAGTTTTTTATATAGTAGAGATCCTTTTATTTTCAAACGAATCCAAAATCCTTACCGAATTATTTTACTTACTAGCAGACGCCTGAAAACGTGATTTAATTTTTTTTTATAAAACCAGTTATGTTATTCACAACATTTTTGGAGTGTCCAAATCTTGGTTCACAAACCTGGGTTTCTCTACTTAGGAGTTATTTTTACATTTTGATATTTCAACACACATTAGGAAGAATATGAAAATCTGGCTATTTATACGGTTTACGACCTGTCATAGGCAGCTTATGACAAGTCGTAAGCTCTGTACATACCCAGATTTCCATATTCTTCTCCATCCAAGTTTAGATGTCAACATGTAAAAATACTCCAAAGTGGGGAAACCTAGATTTGTGAACAAGGATTTGGACACGCCCAAAACCTTGTAAATAGTCTTAGACTTATGGTTTACTCAGGTATCATGACTTACTCAGGTATGCCAAATACTTGAAAGTGGTCAGGTTAGGAGTCGTAACAATCGGCGGGTATGTATGAGGAGATGCATGAACGTGGAAGAGGCGAAGAATGTTTGCAAGGACAGAGTGGTGTGGCGCTCTATTCTCTCTGCCTACCCCTGCGGGGAAGCGGCGTGATGGTTAGTTAGTTAGTTTTTTTTTAGTCTTAGACTTCCATATTCTTCTTCATCTTTATTGAGATGTCAATATGTATACAATATTTCATATTAGTAAATGTGTATAGTACAAATACCTATGTAGGTGGTATTACAGAACAACCTTCATAACAACAAAAGCAAACTTTTAATGTGAGAAATAAGTGTTATCGGCATGTGAGTGGTGACGTCAGAACGCGCCGGGGAGGGGTGGTCCCCTCCCCCCCCCTTCCCGCCCACTCAACACCTTCACCCTCCCCGGACCCGCGAACAATCCGTCAGTGTTATGATGTTATTACACTTTTGGTTTCCATACATAACTAGACCATTCATCTCCGGAATCTTGAAAGGGTATTATTTTTCTCTTCACTCTTTGCGGCTCTGCGCTCCTGGGCCCCGAGATCGCAGTACGTGTGGTGAGAGAGTGTAATTGATAATAAAAAAATTCATCAAGCCTTTCAACAAATGATTTTCTAAAATATTTTCTTCCAAAAAATTGAGCAAAAATCCATATTTTTTATATGGGAGTTGCATTTATTATTTATCTTGCTTATTATTTACAAGGTTTATAAACCATTTAGTGGATTTTCGTTTCTTATTCCTAAGATGTTTTAATTCAATAAATCTTTAACTATGGAGCAGTAATCTATATGCGGAATAATTATTGTTTTATATATGAGAACTGCAGTATTTGTATCCAACTGACTCCGTAATCTACTGAAAGAGAATATTTTTTTAGATATTTATATTAGATACTTTTTATAGATCATTTAGTGGATTTTTGTTTCTTCTAACTAAAAAAAGATATGTTTTATTTTAGTTTGTTTCGGGAACAGGAGGGATAATCTAGTGTGGGCAAATCAGGAACATCTCAGCATTTGCTCATTGCTGGGAGGAAACCACGTAAAACTCCTCAGGAGAAGCCGGTCTGCCGAGTATTATCAACAGACTTTCCATTCTACTAGAACAGGGTTCGGTATTTTGTGTTCTAGCTTGGTTTATGACACCAATGTCCTTCAAATATCAATTCATTGCTGCTGCATCTATAATTAAAGAAAAATACTTTTAAAAATCTATCAAGAGATCCATTTGCCACTGGATTACTCACCCTAAGGATGATATATCAATATTAAAGGGAGCAATATTCTTATAATTCATCGTTCAGTTTGTGTAATACTACTTAAAACACTATTTAATGACTACCCGTTTCGGAAAAAAACAAGCCATTATCATTTGATCTGTAGACTATTATAAAATTACTACGGTTATGAATGCGATAAAATTTGTTTTTATTCTCGGAATTTTAATTAGCAGTTTAAAATGATATAATTTTTTAAACGTTATCTTCTTTCATTTATTGTGTACCCAAATAAATAGATTACTCTCTGGAACTCTTTCTTAAAAAACGTATTATTTTTCAAATATGTCCTAACAATGTTACGTTGTTACAAATACCCGCTCGTAAAACCAGATTTCATTGTTTTCTGAAAGCTTTTGCGTTAGCCATATAACCTTTATTGATTAAAAGTTTATTGTACATTATATAAAGCATAGGAAAGCCTTAAAAAATTCGTAGGAAAGAAACGAGCTTTTGTTAATGAAGACCCATAAGGGTGCTGATATTCAATTGAATTAATTCCTTTAAAAAAAATGGGAGTTCAACCTTAGAAATGTGTAGTATTCATTGGTATTCACGTATTATTTTTATTCATGTATTACAATTCACGTTGTCTAATTTATGAAAGTTTTTCTACCCTCATTTATTTTCGTCCGAAATTATATTTTATTTTACCAAAAAAAGTACGTTGCTGGAACGTGTAAAATATTTGTCACATTGGAATTAATCATCCAAACCACTTATTTATGAGTAAGCCTTAAAAACGGCTAAACGTAAAACAATTGTTACGTCTAGAAACAAGTGCAACAATCTCTTCTTTATTAGCATGTATACGTTTGTCAAAACGATATTATCATTGTACTCGTACATTTCAAATTAATTTTTGACCTACTTTTATAAATATTACTTTTGTATTTGTATGTGTATTTGAATATTTTATATTATAATAATTAATTTTTAACTATTGTAGGTATTTGTATTTAAATATTTTAAACTGCTTATCAAATTTAAGTTTATTGATTGGAAACACGTAATTTTACAAAAAAAACGCAAAAAATATGTTTTATAAAAAAAAAAATTACAGATTAAAATGTAGCGTTCGTTTTTTATAAATCTCGAATTTTTTGAAATTTCGATACAATTTTGCATTGAAATACGCGCTTTTTGTATGTTTTTTTACCTACGATAGTAAAATATGTTTTCACAGCTTTTTTGACCGCATTGGCAGCGCCATATGCTTAATATAAATACCCTCATTACAGTTGATAGGCGCCGTTGCGTAGTTGGGTAGACGCTCGACTATGAAACTGGCGTCGCGGGTTGGATTCCCGCTAATTGCAAAATAAATTCAAGAAAGATTTATTTTTATATTTTTATATTATTGGTCTGGGTGTTTTGTGATGTATTTTTTACATTTACCTTCCCTACCCTTACTATCCTACTTGCTGAAAAGACTCTAATAGAGGCTTTGCGAGTTATTCCTTTTGATAAATATAATTTAAATGTTATATTTGGTTTTTAAAAAAAATACGTGAAAATAATTTTACCGAATATGAATTTTATTTTGATAACGTGGAGTATCGTGGCTTTGATTTTAAGCACAGTCATCACAAAGGGGTGGGCGGTTAAATTAATAAACACAAATGGCTTATTTTCCCGTAAATAACTTATTAGTTCACAGCCGAGGTTCCTCTAAGCTCAGCTTATCAGATTACTTCTCTGTTTAATTTGATTTAATTATTCAATGGGATTTATTTGGAATAAAAAACATTCAAAATCGTCACGGCAATTAATACACAATTAATGATTTATCGGCAAATAATATGGTACTATTATTTGATCTTTATCATCAGATTATTTTTTTATTATTTTAAATTAATTATGCTTTATTAATTTTACTACATCTACATATGTTGAGAAAACCAGATTTGCGAACAAGGATTTGGACACCCCCAAAAATGTTATAAATTTATATTTTCATATATATAGATCGAAATATGCGCAATCCTGCTTTGGGGATATATAACTTTGAATCCAATTCATTTTTCTTTACTTTTATATTTTCTATTTTGAAATTCAGATTAAACAATACAATTTTATAATTTAATTCGTGAATATATCCAATTATATTTATTTATTTTTGTTACAGGTAAGCATCGTCAATTATTAGTATCAAAGTTCCCAAATACGTGAGGACGGTGGTAAGTAGATAAATTTATCATTTTGTCATTTATCATATCACAATATCAGCCGAAAAAATCGTAATAAAAAATATGTCATTTGAGTAAATAAATTCTCCGTTCAGTTTATTCCTTAATTGCAAAAACACATAAAGATACTTAAAGAATAATGGATGTTAGCAACATAGAGAATAGTGCAATGGAATCAGTTTTAGAAAATAAAATAAATACCTATCAGCGAAAGCTTAACTGGCAGTACACAACGCTGTCCTGGTACAAACTCCAAGATTTAATTAAAAGTATGTGAAATACAAATCGATGTCAATAAATAAATTTTGCGTTAATTGTGATCATTTAAAACATTTAAATTGTAAATTACATTGTAATCATTTAAATTGTGATCATTTTACTCTATTGGAAAATCTTTTTTTTTTTAAATATTCGCTTTTTGCTAGAAAAAAACCATACAATACAGTTATACAGGCATTTAGTTTTTATTTTTAGCAATCATTTGACGAAGACTTGACTTCATAAAATAAAACTTTTTCTTGAAAAAATTGAACATACAAAAATCATTTATTTTTTTCATCTAATAAAACTTTAATAACTCATTGAAAGTAAACGGTTAAATCCGATATCGCGTTCATCAAATTTCAATTAACCTTTTCTTTCGATAGCCAACTTAAAAAGTTTCGTTAAAAAAAATGCAATTTCCACTGTTCGTTCTTTTACCGCTCGAAAGCTCTCTATTTCACATCTAAAAACGAAATTTTTTGATTAAATTTCACGGCCAATTATATGCGAATTATTATTTTATTAAATTAAAGCGAAGAGACTTGCGTACTCTCATTTTTCTGTTATTCTCAAATTTAAATGTATGTTACATAAATTCTTATTATATATAATTTATATTTGAAGCACTAAATTTGTGATTTTCTATTTCATAATTAAAGTGTTACTTTGTTTAAAAAATTTTAAACATAGTGATTTTAAAACAAGGTTACATTTTAATTATATCTTATTATATGTTTTTTTAGATTGAGTATCATATTTCATTGAAGAATATATTTTGGAAGAATAAATTTTTGCGTCCGCCTCCGTAGTGTAATGGTCAGCACGCTCGGCTACCGTTCTGGAGGTCCCGGGTTCGATTCCCAAGGGGGGTAAAATAAATACAAGTGATTTTTTTCACTGTAATATTTATTCAATATTACCCTGGACTGGTACCTGAAGCGGAGGGCTGATCACCTTTCCTTCATCGATCAAGATAACACTGCGTTTATATGACACAGTGCCCTATGCACCATTGGGTGCGGATTAGGGTTTTATTATTAATAATATGATCTTCGTCTTATTTCCAACGTGAATTCATTTTTATAATGATCCATTTTCTAACCCCTATCCGCACCCAATGGTGCATAGGGCAATGCATCATATACAATATAAGCACTGTTGTCTTGATCGTTAAATACCTGTAGGAAATGTGAATGTGAAGCTCTGCGCTTTAGGTGCTAGTCCAGGGTAATATTAAAGAAATATTCGAGTGAAAATTAGTAATATATATTTTGACACCTCACTGGGAATCGAACCCAGAACTTCTCTAGCATGGTAGCTAAACCATGAGAACTCTGGTAATGTAAGAGATTTGTAAACAAGAATCTGGACTTAACCACCAAACCAAAATTTTGTGAAAAATATTTTACTTCATTGGCCTCAAGTATGTACTTGTCTTTTGGTATTGAATTCAGCCACAGATTATTTTAAAGTCATATTTTTAGCTATGCGTATTGTAAAAAGGCTTGTAAAAATATTGGAATGTACCCAGTTTAGTGTTAAACAGTACAGGCACTAGCCGCTGTTTGGGGAGGCATGGAACATACCGATGGACAATGAATGTCGAGGTTTATTACATTTCCAACAAGTTCGTAGGGTAAACAGTACATTTATTGGCCACATATGGTAGCTCGCTTTGTATGATTAATATTATTCCTCGATACAAATATTTGAATTCGATATTTCCTTAGTCTTTATAATTATACATATCGTGGTCATACAGGAGAAAGTGACCAATTGCATTTTTTTTACAAAAACGTGATTATTGACTATTTGATCTCTTACTAGCTTAATATTACCCTGAAAATCCCAAAGCGATTTTTAACTTGGAAGTATAATAAATTGACTTGTTAAAAATGACCAACTGCATTGATGTTTATTTAATTGCCAAGCAAAAGTGATTTAAATGGCCCTCCTGAACATTTTACGTTTTGTTAGTTGATCACTTTGTCCTGTACGACCACGATATGTTTATAAAAAAAAGGTTGTAAAAGTATAAATACTGGTACATGGTATATTCTTTGTGTGGTTTT
Source organism: Brachycentrus maculatus (assembly GCF_059751285.1). Classification (NCBI taxonomy): domain Eukaryota; kingdom Metazoa; phylum Arthropoda; class Insecta; order Trichoptera; family Brachycentridae; genus Brachycentrus; species Brachycentrus maculatus. Next base: position 1,109,938 of record NW_028280927.1, read on the forward strand.
AATAAGATTCCATTAAAGCTTCCTATTTAATTTTTAAAAATGACGAAGAACGTTATTATATGCAAATATTCAAAGTTCAACTGAATTTTCTTTAAAACCAAGTGCTAAAGACGTAAAAGAATTTTCTTAAACACCGTTTTTTGTATGGAAAAAATATTTTTTTCATCAAAATTATTACATGGTTTTTGAAAACAGGAAAGTTTTTGAAAGGTAAGGAGTTAAAAAAATCTTCTCCCTTTCACGATGGACAGATCAAGTTAAGACAGCAGCAAGCATCTCGGTAGTTGGAGCGCTACGTGCAGCGCAGTCAAAGGATAACTGGAGAAGAGTCATTGTTTCCACAAGGGTCACAACCCTCAGTAATGAAGACTTAGACGCAGAAGAATATATTTAAAAAAATATATCAAATTCCCATATGCAACATGCTCGAAAAAGTAATGAGCGCGGAGACAGTGTTTCTCAGCGCATTCTAATTTGAAAGTTCGAGATTTAGACCTTAATATTTTCGCAAAACATACCGACGTGCCCTACGTAAAGTGCTTTAACAACATTTTTGTCAATTTTGAGATATTTGGTGTACGTTATAAATAAACAAAAAATATATAAAATAAATTATGCCTAGTTTTCAGGCGTATAAGACGCTATCTACATAGAATTTTCGAAATGAACTGAACGCCTAAAACGCTAACTTCTTAATTTGGACAAAGCATAAAATTTTAAAACGATTTAGTATAATCGTTTTTTTTGAACGTATAATACTAGTTTAGAATTTCAGATAAAACCGTTAATTAATAAATAAAAAAAACGTTGAAAAAATCTTTTAAGCTCTCTTCTGTAAAATAACAGATTTGCAGATAGAGTACTTTACGTAGGGGCCGTCGATACGATGCCAGTAAAACAAAATTGTATTAACATGTTAGTATTTCGGCTGAACACAGACCATGCCTAAAAAGCCGTAATACATATAGTAAATGTATCTATGAAATAAATATGTATCCATGAATGTATCTATGTATTTATGAAATAAATAAATAAATAAAATAAAAATTAAACAAAAAAAAACTGAATGTTTACCCTACATCTTCGCCAGTCTCCGGGCGACAAATCGCCTCCAACCTACATACCAATGTTTTGTGCAAATGTTATAGGCCCACGCACAGCGTCGGCGGGTCGGTGGTGACCGCAAGTTGCGAGTTGGGCCGAAAGTTCGGGTCGAAAGCCCGGGTCCGCGTCCGATACACGAGCTTAGTTTCCCCATTGATTGCTTTTAAACTCGTTTAAAACATTTCTCCCGGCGACAATTTTCATGTTGGATGGCCGAAATGGCCAACCGCGCGGAGCTTTCGCGAAACTTTGTCATTTTTGTACCTTTTTAAAATGTCATATATAAACTGTCCGTGCGTGCAGTCGTAAGCGTATTTAGCTACTGTTTTGATGGTCCTGGATTCGATTTCAAGGAGGATGAGAGTTTGGCTTATTAAGTGATTATTTTTCTAATATTTACGTATATCACTCTAATATTCAGGACCTTCGTGTTATACAACGTTCAATTAAATACCTCGTTATGTACAGTGCCCTCTGCACTATTGGATGCCAATAAGGATTAGGAAAAAGGTTTATGAACTCATTTTTCGCCTTACATTTAACGAATTTGTTTAGTTTTCAAACCTAGTAACGATTGAAAAAAAATCTTTATTGTAATGTCAGAAAACCCAGATTTGTGAACAAGTTTTTGGATACACTCAAAATTTAGTAAAAAAATAAACTTATTTTACTATTTTTAGTTTTAAATTGAAAATAATTAAATGAGTTTATCAAATATAATGGGTGTGCTAAAAATAAAGCAAGCCCTATTTTTTTAAAGATTCATAATTAAAAGTACACATAACATATAAATTGTATTCTTCTTCTTACCCTTATTCTCACTCAGTTATACGTAGGAGACTAAATCGTATGAAATCAGTGTTATCTTGATAATTAAATACATGATCATTTCCAATACAAGAAATGGGGTGATATGCCCTGCAAGTTCAAAAGAGAATGGAAACATTTCTTTAAGACGTTTTTCCACACTCTATGGTCCTTTCAGAAAGCTCAACACTCTCCACACCTCCTTTACGAGATATCTTTTCCTCCACGTTTTTTTTCTACTTGAAGGGAGTTAAGACCGGTTTTTGGTTTTTATTTCTCGGATGGTATACGTATGGGGGTAGAATTATTTATCCCCCACCGACTGTCTAAGTAAGTCTTGTAATATTGCAGGGGGAATTCATAGGTAAACTACCCCGCTTAATTATGTGCTTCCAGAGTAAGTTTTGAATATTTGGTTCATGGAGAGGCCACCGCAAGAATTCGATCGAAAGTTTGCCATGGTTCATTAAATGTACCCGGGCCGTACCTATTCCCGCACACACGAGCGTGCTCGCGAATGTGTGGGCAACCTACAAACATAACTCAAAGCTCAGGACAAAGTTGTGACCAGAGTGACATGCAGTTTCTGATGATATTGCATTTTTGCGCAAATTGTTTATTGATAACCATTATTTTCCCGTTAGTCGTTGTTAACTCCCGAGTACTGTTTAAGAAGATCGAAACGAATTTCTTTTACAATAAACTCTTTACTAAGGAATATTATATTTATGAAATTAGATCTAAAAAATATTGAAAATTTATTATCCTAGTTCAAATATTGGTTATCTTTATTTTGTGTCGGGTAGTGGTCCTGTGGTTAGTGTTGCAGACACTGAGTTTCTGGGGTCGAATCCACTCTACCACAATTCGATACCCATTTTTAACATCGGCTTACGAAAAAAGTATAAGATTGAATAAAATTGTGCATATCGCCTGTATGGCCAGTAGTTTATAAGCATACGATGTCTTCCTTCCTTTTTTAGTACTTAAACCTTGAGTCATGCTGAAATCCTTGATAAGACAACTTTCGTGATGAAAAAAAATCGAATCACTTGAGTATTTTCCTAGCGATTAAAATTTACACATTTCTTATCATACTCAAAGCCGCGTTCTGATTGTTGAACTCCCCGATCGGCGTCGGCGGCGCCATCTCACGAGGGTTGAACGTCGCTTGTTTACGGAGCTTATTGTTGAAGGATGAAAGATCCTGTATCTGAATATAAAATATAAATAATCTTGTTATAAAAATATCGTTTATAAGGGATCTTACAATTGTTTGTAGGTAAGTATTCTCTTTTTTAATTTTAACTGTATTTGATATACATTTATACATCACGAATATACATTTTAGTAATAAGCATTCGATATCATATTTTTTTTAGTACTTGGACCATGAGTTACGTTGAAACCTTTGCTAAGACAAATTTTGTGATAGAAAAAAATCGAATCACTCTTGTTACCTAGCGATTAAATTTCTGACACATTTGTTATATTATATACATATATCTGAAGTTGAAGTGTGAAATATCCCGTATCAGAATATAAAATATAAATAATCTCGGTCTTACAAACAATTGTAAGACCCCTAATAAGGGGTCTTACAATTGTTTGTAGATACGTATTCTCATTTTAGACTGTATTCGATGTCCATTTATACGTTACGAATATACTCTATGCTTTATACGCATACGATGTCTTCTTTTCTTCAGTACTTAAACCTTGAATTACGCTAAAACCATTGATATAACAAATTTAGTTATGAAAACAAAATCGAATCACTTGGGTATTTATCTAGCGATTAAAATTCTGACACATTTGTTATCATGCTAAAGCCGCGTTCTGATTGTTGAATTCCTCGCCCTCTCGCGAGGGTTGAACCGTCGCTTGTTTACGGAGCCTATTGTTGAAGGTAATAGGACAGAGTCGCTCTGCAGCCGGTCGCCAAGGATGTGCGCCGCGATGTATGGCCGTAATTATTTATCGGCCCCAACCCCCCGTAAGGGCGGGCGACTCTATTATTCAAATTGCCGACTGGTGTTTACCGATTCGAGTGGCATAGACTGTACATCTGACACAATGGGGCGATGAATCGCGACAGTGAGAATCGGATCTTATGTTTGATTTCGTATTCAGATTTTAAATTATCTTTACGCTTAACTGATTGAATTGTCGAACATCAAAATGAACTTATTGATTTTTTTAAAAAGTTTTTATTGGAAAACTATATATCAAATCATTAGGATAAGGAGTATATTATTTAATTGTGTTCAAGTGTTTAGTTCCATGATACTGTATTTTATCGCTATTAGGAGCAAGTTGTAGGTATTTTTGGACATCTGTTCCATAAAAAAATTATAGTTTACAGAACTGCGAGGATAGCTTTATTTTTACTTCTAGACATTTATTTGGCTTTGGAATTTGGAAACCATTTTTCAATTGATATTTTCTGGAAGTAAATGTTATCAACAAAAAAAGTGACATATACTGTATCTTTATTCTAAACATGGAGATAAAGTGAACAAACCTCTAGAGTTTATATGTCAAATACGTTACATAACATACAATGAAAAATTAAAAACAAGAACAAAACCCAAGAATGATTTAAATAATTTATATCCGCAGGGGTAGGCAGAGAGAATAAAAACTTATTCCAATCTGTTATTCGCAAACAATCTTCGCGTTTTCTACATTTATGCATCTCCTCATACATACTCAATTATTTCGACTTCTGAACAAACCACTTAAAATATTTTGAATGCTTAATCGCATCAAGTTTTCCTCGGTCTTTCTTTGGTTCTTAGATTAAAATAAATTACAGCATAGTAAAAATATAATATGAAGTGTTGAATTCATTAATTGATTCGGCAGTTACTTTATGGTAACGTCTTTATATTTTTAATTTAAGATTTACTTGGTTAATACCAGTATTTCCTTAAATCATTTGTTTAAACTTTTAAATAAAATAAAACATAAATTAAAAACTCAAGTGATAAGTAAAACCAGCAAATAACATCTCGTAAGCTTTGTAATTGCACAAACTTCCTTTGCGCATTGGATCTCGCAAATTCATATCAATATCTTCATCATATTAGTTGAGTTATCAATATCAACTGCTTATGTTTACTTTTTAAATCAATAACAGAAGTGGTTGCATGTTGGGTGTACATCAGCCCTAATGATAATTGCGATTTCCTGTTCGTTTCCGAGCTCAGTTTCCCGGCGCTGTCTGAAAACTGAAACGCGGCCCTGTAGCGAGCTCGTGGCGGCCACTTCTGTTGAGTTTGCTCTAAATTAATATGTAAATAAGATTACTGAAACTCTTCACTATGCAAACTCGACAACTTTCATTTATCTTGGCTCCTTCTCAAATAAATTATTATCTACCCTTCAAATTAGATTTTCTCCGTGATTCCACATTTGCGAATCTTTCGTTCGTAGTAATTTGATCAAATCCTTTTTGTTATCAATAAGTATATACACTCATATTACAACTAAAATAACAAAGACTGCCTTTACCTTTGACTATTGTAAGCTTAAAAATAAATATTTCATTGTTTATTATTGAAATGCTTATATATATATATATATATATATATATATATATATATATATATATATATATATATATATATATATATATGTATATATATATATATATATATATATATATATATATATATATATATATATATATATATATATATGTATATATATATATATATAATAATATAATATAACCCTTATCCGCACCCCAATGGTGCATAGGGCACTGTGTCATATTAACGCAGTGTTATCTTGATCGTTTACACATGAAGGAAAGGTGATCAGCCCTCCGCTTCAGGTACCAGTCCATGGTGATATTGTATAAATATTACAGTGAAAAAATCACTTATATTTATTTTACCCCCCTTGGGAATCAAACCCGGGACCTCCAGAACGGTAGCCGAGCGTGCTGACCAATACACTACGGAGGCGGACAAATATATATATATATATATATATATATATATATATATATATATATATATATATATATATATATATATATATATATTTATATGTCTATAATATATATGAATAAGTAAGTCACGTACTTAAGAAAGCTGTCAAGTAAGGAGTCAGAATAATTATCGGGTTTGTATGAGGAGAAGCATGAATGTGGAATAGGCGAATATCGTTAGCACAAGCAAAATGGTGTAGCGTTCTATTCTCTCTGCCTACCCTTTTGGCAAAGCGGCATGATGGATCGTCAGCTAGTTTTTGTACTATTGTAACCTTCATATCTCAATTTAACTAAGTTGGTCATCATAGTGTGTATTTTTCTACACTGACTTTTCTGACTTTTTTGAAATTGAAAAGAGTGTTGTAAAATGCGATTGCTTTTAAAGGCTTCGAGGTAGATACTCAAGGAAACCTTTGAGAAAAATCATAAATAAATCATAAGACGCAGTAAAGTGTTTTTTAGACTTAAATTGAGCTTGATTCATTATTATTCTGAACAACCGGTTTATATTTTAACTTTTTGAAGGTGACCCTTTTATAAAGTGCGATAAGTTATTTTCCAGGAACGATAAATTTCTGGGGAGACCTTTCCTTTGTAAGCTTTCACAGAAAAAGAAACTTACATATTTATGAAATAAGTTATATTCTTTCATTTTATAAGCGTGTACCTGAAATGTGAGTTATTGAATCGTAAAACGAGAATTGTACAACTTTGTATTGTAAAGAAATACTGGTTTGATTTTTATTGTAACTTATAATTCCTTTTTTATATAGTGAATATCAAATACAGCAACGTTAAAACTTAGTCTAGATTTCAGGACATTCTTAAATAATACTGATACGAATAAGTACACTTTATTTAATACTTAGAAAAAAGGACGAGATAATTCTTAATAGATTTTAAGTGTTAGGATATTATGTAGGTAGTTCAAGCTGTACTCTTAGTTCAAACTGTACTCTTCCACGGATTGCTAGGTCTCAGTTTTATCAAATAAAAAATAAAGAAAATGGATAGCATACATTTCCAATATGATTCGTTTCACAATGCTTGGTAAGCAACAAAAATATTAAAAATCTCAGAAATAAAAATGCAATCCAAAACATATAAAAAAGCTCTTTGTATTGATCAGTTTTGAGTATTGCGTGTGTTGCTGTTACGCTCAACAGATGGCACTGCTGTTGCGGTCAAAAACCATATTTTTCTTGTCGTTGGTAAAAAATTGTCACCATATAAAAACACACATGTATTCGAATACAGCGTTGTGTCATTGACTGTGAAGCATGTGTAGGACTTAGCTTTACATACTTTTGTATAATACTTATTTATTATTTATTTATTTATTTAATGTAGTTTTCACATGATTTTTTGCGATTAATTTGCTAGATATTTCTACTCTTGACAATCTTAAAATTAGTTACGCTGTTCTCTCCAATAAAGATACTAAGCTCTTGTGCTTGGAGAGGGACTTACACTTATTGTTTATTGTCAATGCTAATGAGTGATATTATTGTTTTATTGCGTATTTTATGGGGCATATCATTTTCAAACACCGTATAGATTATTTTTATACATTAAGTGTTTAAAGAGAATGCGCATTGCATCGAAACATGTGTCACGAAAGATTTCAAGTAATAGTGGATTTACGAACTGAAATGATCAGATATTATCACAAGGTGGCTGCCGAATCAATTTTTATCGAATATTTTTTTTTTACATTTTTTTGCAGATACTTTGTGGCACTTTTTACGAACTTTATAAAATTGAACAACTTTGTTTTGACCACTTTTCTATTATAAGTACACTTTAACCTACCGGTTTCGACAGAAACCTTGTCATCGTCAGGGTTTATTAAATTTTAAAACGTTAACAATAAAATACTCATAATTAATACATTCTCTTACCAAAAACCAAATCCTATAGGTTTTTTTTTATATTACCCGGAAATTGTATACTTTCGATTGTATGTTATTCAGTAAAATTACCTTTTTATTCGCATGTACCTAGTGCAGGGTTGGTTCGGGGAGGCTGTGAAGATATGCGCCACCAAACAGACATTCGGACATTCGGCGTTGCTATTCCGGAGGCCTAGCAAACGTTTACGGCCAGCCAAATTGGCTATAATTGGGAATTAATTGATTCAAGTGTCACGTGCATACGTGTTCTCCATTCTGATTGGCCTAATCAAAGCAACGGCCTGTATTATTTCAACTCTCCTGCTCCGCACCCCGGGAGAATAATCCCTCGATTGCTTCTATAAGGGAACGTTTGAATATAATGTGCAATTAAGTTCCGACTCCCCACCCAAGTATCCACCCTTTTTTCTGAACCTGATTGTAGAATTGCGGTCATAATTTATAAAATTATACAGCTAAACGCATTGAAAATAGATTTTTTTCCAATCGTTATCATTATTATTTTATTTATTGTAACTGCAGACAGTTGGTAGAATTCCATATTGAATTGTTAGGTAATACAATATATCCAAAATAAAACAAGGTTTGATGGATAGAATTCTACATTTATTTATGTATATGTTAATACGTGACGCGTTTTGTCTTCTCAGGACATTATCAAACACTGTGTTTGATAATATCCTAAGAAGACGAAACGCGTCACGCATTAACATATACACAAATCAATGTAGAATTCAACCCAACAAACCTTGTTTTATTTTGGATATATTACCCGACAATTATTATTTTATTTCGTTTGTACATAAAAGTAAGACTTGACACTGACAGAAACATCTTTTCACTAGGTGACTGCCAAATAATAAAATTTAAAAAATGTTCCTCGTTTTGGAATGCGAAATTTTCATGTGTTTTATGCTTTGAAATGCAAAATTTTCTGCTTTAAATTTGAACTAAGGGATGTTGGAAATAAACAAAACAGTTTTCATTTGATTTTTTACGCTATTGCTTCGAATGTACATTATTTTAATGATTATCTACAATAGTATATCTTTACAACTGAACTTCACCCTTGTTTTTATTGATTGAATTTTGCCTGCACTTTTTTGCAACATGTTTGGGTGTCAATTCACAAATCTGGGTTTGTCCACTCATGAGTTATTTTTGCATTTTGACATATGTACATAGGTGATGAATAATATTGATGTTTCGGTATTTACAGGGCTTACGACCCGTCATAGTCTGCTTTAAAGGATCATGATTGACAACCACACTATTCAATTTTTGGAACACATATATTCATCATATAATTAAATCGTCGTTTCAGATTTTCACGCACATACGGGAATTTTGCAGTACTTTTTTGAAAACTTGAATTCGATTGAAATTTACTTTAGTTCAGAATAAAGCTCGAAATACAGGATTTATAAAATAAGTTTTAGAAAATGGGCAAAAGTGAAATAAATGGTCAAACAAAAATATCATTATTTTGTATTTTTCTGGCAAATCACCCACAATTGTCACTCAATCGCCACGAACAACTAGTATTCTTTATAATGATGTAAATTAACACTTTTTAATGATCTCTAGCACTCAGATATGTTTGTCATATTTTTTAATGTGCTTTTTAAATGCATTATTCATCTTTGGAGATTATACTTGTGTTCAAACTATAATATATTTGTATTCAAATATGGTCATAAATCTACGTGTGGGGCACTGTTGGGTCCTAAACATATGGTGCAGCATTGGAGCTGAGTGTTGGGATTACGAACTGACTTTCTTACAGCATTTCTCTGCATACACATATTTCTACAGTGCTACACATATTTCTTGCTGCATTTTTTTCTCTTACATTATATTCAAGATTTTCTACAGATGCCTCAATCCGTTCACACCAAAATAGATTTTTTTGTACTACTGCTCTTTGAAATTTTGTACAATATATAAATTGTATATTTCAATGTGCATTTTCGACTCGGTTTGATAAACCCTCGCTAGACAAAACAGCTTTCACGTAAATAAATAAATTCGGAATAATTATAATACGTGTTTTGATTTATAATAACAATTATGTCGCCATATTTTTATTAAAACAAAGAATAAAACAATTTTACTACCTACATTATTTATCCTTAAAGTCATTGAATAATGAACCTAAGTATTAAAGATCTATTCATAAATGGATAATACCGGTTAGTAGATCTGAAATAGATCGCATCATTCGGTCATATCGTATTTCTTTCACAAACAAATTTCTTTCATAAATCTTTATAAATAACTATTTTTATATTATTTTTTTATTTTTTTATTTTTATTTTTTTAAAATTATAACATGAAAATAACTCCTGTAATTGGAGATAATCCAGATTTTGTGAACAAGTATTTGGACACACTCAAAATGTTAACTATTTTTAAATGTACTTTCGGAACGAGAAAACTCTTATGCTTGTACTTTTAAAACATTTTTAGTTAATTTTATCTTGGACAATATTGATTGACAATATCTGTTTGAATACTTAAATTTGATTTGGCAGCCATATTGTGGTAATATCTATCCATTATTAATTTTAATTTTACTTGGTATATACCACTTTTTCTTAACATACTTGGTGAATATTATTTTTTGACATCTCATCAAAGATAAAGAAGAATATGGAAGTCTGGGCATTTACGGGGCTGACGACCGTCATAGGCTGGTTTAAGTGATCACTTTACACACGTGTAACATTCACCAATTCTACCCATTATTGACAACCACACTACTCAAATTCTTGGAAGTTCTATATATATGAACCAATTTAGAAACCTTGTTCTTGAATCACTAGAACTTCACTAGAGACTATTCTCACTATTGGTGAGATGTAAAGAAGCTTTTTATTAAGCAGAAACTCTTATATTAGTATTTGGACACACTCAAAATGTTACTTGGTGAATATCTAAATTTAAAGAAAAAAAATTATTTTCCAAGTGACTCTTTTTTACTATAAATTGATGGATTTTGGCTTACATCGACCGCTGAATCAATTAACGAAATCACATGAAACACATTATCGATTCCGGCTCACCGTGTGCAGTCAATTAGCCAAATTAACTTTGTCAAGTGACCAGACTGGGCCGCACTTAGTGCCGTCCGGTCGACGCTATAGGTCTGTCAGCGGCGGTCTGTAATACTAAAACAGAACCTTTGTTGATATGTGAAATTTTAAACATATAGTGGAAAACATTCACAGGCTACGGTGGTATTTTCAATCCGCTGTGCTTAATGCAGTAAGCGAATTTACGGCTAGTGATTACCTCGAACAGAAAATATTTGTGCACTCTGTAACGATGCGTTAATTAACATGCAATAAAATTAATATTTTTTTGAATACAGTTAAACCTCGATATAACGGACCTCTTTTTAATGAACTTCAGACATAACTTACAAAAAATCCAGTCAAATGTTTGTTTAAATATAAATGTCCTGTAATGTTATCGAGTATTGATTATAAGAAAAAAAAACAGGAAATTTCAAAAGCGCAAACAAAACTTGATTACTTTTTCAAAGAAATTATTGAAATCACGATTATCGAAAACAAGCGCGTCGATATCAAACAGCAACGTCACTTCACGACAAGTGTCCGAAGAATTATCTTAGCACACTCGTCGTCAAAACTCTGTTTACTAAAAAATGATTTTTGGTTGCTTCGTTTTTTTATTTTATTTTTTTATTTATTTATTTTTATGTAACGATCATACCCCTTTAATTATTCCATTATATCGAGGTTTAACAGTAATTGAAATTCGCGTGAAACGATTGTGCGTTGCATATGTTACTTTTTTCGCTCATTTGAATACACATAGCCGCACAGTTAGATAGACTTACTGCGAAACTAGCATCACGTCGCCATTTCCATTCCGGTGAACTAGTAAAATCACCCCTTTTTATTCGGTTTTTTTGTTACATGAAATATTTTTGTTTTATTATTTACATAATAATTTCAATTTCATAATATTTTTGAGAGCCTAAGTGGCTCATTACTAAAAATAGGTATCAAATTGTGGTAGAGTGGGTTCGAATCCAGAAAGTCTGACTCAAGAGTCCGCGACACTAACCACGGGACCACAACTCAACACTTTTAAGGGTGTACTATCGAATATACAAAGTCAGTAGGCGACAGGTTGCACGAGAAGCCACACGTGTTGTATTCACTTAATTTTTTCCGGAATATATATTCGAATTTTGCAAATAAATACTTGTTATCGTTTTTTAACTTATTACCTTTCAATAACTGTTTGCTCTTCAAAACGTCAAAATTATTTTTTCAATACAAAAACGCTATTTAAGCAAAAAAACAATTACGTTAAATGTTATCTGGGTTTAAAGAAAATCGAGTTCCGGGCTATGGATTATCCTGCCTTAAGATGCAATTTTTGGACCTTTTTTTAGCAATATCTACTGTATGATTTATTCTTACTTGCAGAAAAATTCATTTAATTAAAAACGTACCTAACTAACTCGTTTAAAAAATAATAGTGACGAAAATGCAGTCAATATGCAAGAACTACTACTACTACTATTTCACCGTTTACTTGCAGGGGTAGGCAGAGAGGATGGAACGCCACACTCATATTTGATCATTTGATGATCATATTGAACTTTTTTTTTCATTTAGTTTATCGTCATTCTGAACGAAGCGAAAGGAAGTTCTATAGTTCTATTTTAAACGCTTAAACGCAAATGTGCGTGTTTTCAGTAATTGCTACTAACGTATAATTAAGACCATTTTATGTGACGCATCTGACATTTTGAAAGGTATTTAATATTTTTAATTACATTTACGTTTATTCATATCTATCATATTTATAGATATGTATATGTATATGTATACTTGTATGTTTACATGGTACGAACAGTGAAACCTCGATATAACGGACTTATTGGGGTGAGGGGGTGTTTGTTAAAGCAGGAAGTCCGTTGTGTAATAATATGTTAAATAAAAATTAAAAATATATTTTTTTTGAAAATATGATCACTGCATTTTGATTTTACATATTAATAAACAGTACGAAATTCTATCCAAAATAAGATATAAATAAACATACAAAACACAAATACAAATTAATGAAATTATTAATATTAAAGAATTATTAATATTAAAGAATATAAAACACAGACAAAATTATATTTATTATCTTCGGACACTCGTCGTGAGATGAGGTTGCTATTTGATATCGAATTAAGCATGTGTAATATTGTCCGCCTCCGTGGTGTAATGGTTAGCTTGTTTATCCGCTGTGCTATCTCGGGTTCGATTCCCAGGGGGGAGGGGTGAAAATAAATCACAGTAATTTTACACTCTACTACTTATTTCATATTGCCCTGGACTGTCCCTAAAGCGCAGAAGTGCTCACCTTGCCTTCATGCAAGTAACGATCAAGATAACACTGCGTTAATACGGTGCAATGCCCTATGCACCATTGGGTGCGGATAAGGCTTAGAATAGATTATAAACAGAACGTTTTGAACCAATTTACAAACCTTGTTCTTGAATCACTAAAACTTCACTAGAGACATCTATTGGTGAGATATAAAGAAGCTTTTTATAACAGATGTCTGTAGTGAAGTTCTAGTGATTCAAGAACAAGGTTTCTAAATTGGTTCATATGTATAGAACTTCCGAGAATTTGAGTAGAATGTTTAATTTGTTTTTCATTTGACCTGATTTTTGTCAGTTATATCCGAAATTATATCCGTTAGAGGTGCGTTATATCCAGGTGTTACTGTAGTTCATATTATATTCCGGTCCATGATACCCGAAGTACCTGCGTCCTCAAGGGTGTAATGACGTCACCAGGGATCACTGTGATCCGTGATCCGTGATCACATTGCAGTGGCTTGATCTACCCTAATAAATTGAATGTCATTTATAGTACTGCTAAGTTCAACACGGTCTGGACTCAACACTCAAATATTTAGGATGTACGTAGCCGTCACTTGATCTGAACATAACAGATGCCTTAGTTAATATGGAAATAGTTCAGCATCTTTGGTCAAGGATTACTTTTGTCAAAACTCTGTATGATAGATGTTCGAATGGTGATATAAGAAAATAATGCAAGGCTGAGATAAGCATTATCTATAAAATTAAGAATTATGTTTAATTAATGTTTTACTTAATCCGCCTCCGTAGTGTAATGGTCAGCACGCTCGGCTACCATTCTGGAGGTCCCGGGTTCGATTCCCAGGGGGGGTCAAATAAATATAAGTGTTTTTTTCACAATAATATTTATTCAATATTACCCTGGACTGGTACCTGAAGCGGAGGAGTGATCACCTTTCCTTCATGTGTTAACGATCGAGATAACACTGCGTTTATATGAAGCAGTGCCCTATGCACCATTGGGGTGCGGATAAGGGTTTTTTTTTACTTAGTAAATACCACTATTTCTCAAAATCTACTGTGACGTGTTTCGATGCATTCCAAACACCGTAGTGAAGCTAATTCTAAATTTTAGAGTTGGGTCCTTGGGATTGTCTATGTTCCCACTAATAAGAAGTAATAAAAAATATCAATTAAAATTAAATAAATAAATAAAAATAAGAAACAGCTCCTACCCCCTCTTCAACCTTCAACGTCCCAAGGACCCAACTCTTAATAGTGTCACAGAAGATTTTAAGAAATAGTGGTATTTCTGAGTAAAACATTGATTAAAAATGGATAAAATTTACCGCAAAGTGACTGCCGAATCAATTAATGAAATTTAAGAATTATGTGTTAAGATGGTTTGGGCAAGTGAACTGAATGATTGAAGAAAGGATAGTACAACAAATTTATTAGGCGAATGTGGTTGGTAATAGAAGCAGAGGAAGATCGAGGAAAATTTGGCATGATCAAATATTTAAAATACTTGAAAGTGGTCAGGTCAAGAATCAGAACAATCGGCGTGTATGTGTGAGAAGATGTATGAATGTAGAAAAGGCGAAGATTATGTGCAGACAGATTGGTGTGGAATTTTATTATCTCTGCCTAGCCCTGAGTTTATTTAAAAAATTGGCTGATTCACTTTTTTAATATCCAAAAATATATTATAAAGTTTTATTGAGTAAATACCACTTTTTCTTAAAATCTACTGTGGCACGTGTTTCGATGCATTCTGCATCATTTTCAAACACCGTAATAAAATTTTTACTTAGTAAATACCACTATTTTTTTAAATCTTCTGTGACACGTGTTTTGATGCATTCTAAATGATTTACTTAGTAAAAATTCTATGAAAGTGGATAGATTTTACCACAAAGTGACTGCCGAATCAATTAATGAAATAAATTCAAATACCTCATTTGAAAATGATCCAAGTGATCCAGTGAAACTGATCTAGGTAGGATGTAATATTGAATTTAATTCAATATAATATATTACTATATCACTTTTCTAACAATATAATATATGTAAGCAAAACAAGACGATAATTTTTCGTATGTTTTTACGTAATACTGACGTCAAAAATGTATATTTTTATTTTAATTTATTTATATTGATTTTTATTATAATTGTTAGCAAAACATATCGCCTTGAGCGAGAACTAAAATTAATAGCTAAATTAAAAGCTAAAAAATTTTTTCTAAACTTCATTTTCTAACTAAAATTAATAGCTAAAAAACATTTTCGCCAATTATGCCTCGTGTTCACACGCATTACGGGATACATGTAACCAAAATAACGATGTTAGAAAAATACAAATATTTTGTTATTTGATATCCGAAACTTTTTACGACGCTCTTTCAAAGTTTCATTTATATTTTTAGTGCCGTAATAAATATTCATTCTGTGGCTAGTCAAATAAATATCACAAAACTACTTCCTCGTGTGAGTATGTCTAATAAATAAATTGAAAGTGTTTGCCAGGATATATGTATATACATGTAAAGGATCGTGGGATGTAGTATCCTTCTTAATGGTTCGTGGTCGGGTGGCAGAAGGAGGGATTCTGGGTCATGGGGTCACGGATGCAGTCCTGACTCAAATAACCATTAATTTTCTTCAATCTCATTACAAAAATATCGCTCATTTTATCAAAAAACTAGTTGAATTTTAGTTAAGTACTTTATTTAATCATAAACAGAACTTTCTGTATTAATTTGTCATGAACTATGTGGAATGACATGTTGATTATGTACAATTGAACACTTGTATTAGTAGACCACTAATTTGGTTTATTTCACACTAGTTTCGAAAACTAAAAATGTTTTTGAAACTAGTCTAGCACACATTTGTTTACAAATTTATTTTTGTCCTCTCTGTTAAATACTTCTGTAGTATTTTTTTAAAGAAGTTTAAACATAACAGAATATATTCTTTAAATGTTTTGTATTGACATTTCTTGGTGAAACTGTATTTTATATAATAAAATAAAAATCATATTGTCACTTTATATAGTAAAATAACAATTATATTGTTTTTCCACATGTATTTTATTTGACCAGTGTTTTGTCATTTCCAACACTAGTCTGATGATAAATCCGGTCACTGGTCAAATAAAATAAATGTGGAAAAGGCTATATAGCGTTTGTTTCATTATACAAAAACCAGTTCCACTGCGAAATATCAGTCCAAAACTGAAATCAAATCCAGGAATACGCCATTATACATAGCAAAGACCATTTAAGACCCCCGCATTAATTGAATAGAGCAATATTTATTTCTTCAGAAATATTTTGAAGATTTTCCTCTATGTGCAGCTGACAGAGAGTCCCTCAGGACTCTATAACTGCTGCGGGTGGATGGTGGGCTCAGATTCCAAAAAAAAAGCAAAGACCATTTTTCAAACTCAGTTTATTCAGATTCACCAAAATTGTATAACTAATGCAGTAAGCCCCCTTTAACGTTGAGATTGGTATAGCGTTATCGGAAGGGACGTTGTAAGATGGTTAATGTTTTTAAATTGTATTTTAATTTATAATGACTCATTTCAGTCATTTCCGCTAGTTCAACTGTAAAATCACAATTTAAAACATTAACCCCTTATAAAATTCCCTTAAATAAAGGAGTACCCATCTCTACGTTGTAGGGGGGTTTGCTGATTTTAAACTATGATTTTCCGTTTTATAACTCCGCCTCCGTAGTGTAATGGTCAGCACGCTCGGCTACCGTTCTGGAGGTCCCGGGTTCGATTCCCAAGGGTGGTAAAAATAAATATTAGTAATTTTTCACTGTAATATTTATTCAATATTACCCTGGACTGGTACCTGAAGCGGAGGGCTGATCACCTTTCCTTCATATGTAAACGATCAAGATAACACTGCGTTTATATGACGCAGTGCCCTATGCACCATTGGGGTGCGGATAAGGGTTTTATTATTATTATTATATAACTTATATAAAAATGCTTTGTTGTAAAATCACTGCATAAAGTAATAATTATTGTCTTTTCATCCATTTTAAATGTATTTGTAAAATGTATGTTGTTTTTATTTTCTGTTACTGCTTTAAATACTTATTACCACTCAATATTGACCCACGACTTTCGACCCACGTGCCCTCTGACCTCCTTTGTTTGCGTCCGTAAATAACAACTGTCTTTTTTCAACAGACAATTGGGAGACTTAAAAAGGAAATGACGCATGTAATGTGTCTCATGATTTTTGTCGCTGTAAATTTCTAGAAGGCGGTGAATTTAATTCTTGTAAAATAAAATGAAACTCAACTGTATATTTTAACCATTCAACTCTATATTTGTATAATTTATATCTGTATTGTCATCCCCAATTGCTTAATTAAAGTGTTGTGAAATGTGAACAGTTTTGTTATCTATTTTTCTCGTCTCAAGTATTTTCAAGACAACAGATATGCATATCTTTGATCCTAAGATTTGAGCATATGATCGAGTTTGATCAATATAACTAGAAATTTCAAGAATTTGAGTAGTGTGGTTGTCCATCATGGGTAGAATTGGTGAATGTTAGACGTGTGTAAAGTGATCACTTATATCAGCATATGACGGTCGTAAGCCCTGTAAATGCCCAGACTTCCATATTCTTCTTCATCTATGTTGAGATGTCAAAAATAACTTCTGATTAGTGATAATCTAGATTTGTGACGAAGTATTTTGACACACTCAAAATGTTGTAAATTTATTTTGCTATTTGATAAAAAATACTTGTTAGAAATAATACCATTTGATCTGATATCAACTCTTATCATATAATAAATTGGCAAAAGAAAGATGAACGTAGACTGAATGCAATCAAAATACGATCTCTCAAACGAATGTGCAGCAAAACGATGTATGATAAATGTTTGAATAGTGATATAAGGAAAGAATGCATTGCTGAAATAAACATTTCCGATGAAAAAAGATGTGTTGGGATGGTTCGACATGTGAAACGAATGAAGAAAAAAAAACGAGAGAAGAAAGAACGGTATAACAAGTTTATTAGGCGAATGTAATTGATAATACTTACTCTAAACCTTTATATGGACCCCAACGGTGCATAGGGCACTGCATCATATAAACGCAGTGTTATCTTGATCGTTAACACATGAAGGAAAGGTGACCAGCCCTGAGCTTTCCAGGGTTATATTGAGTGAAAAAATCACTTCTTTTTTTCGACCCCCCCCCCGGGAATCGAACCCGGGACCTCCAGAATGATGCATGAACAGAGCATGTTAACCATTACACTACCGAGGCGGAAATAGTTCAATAATAATCGGTTGAAAACAGGAGCACAAAAAAACTGCGGAAAACTCGGCATGATTTAGTTTGTTACTAAGTTAATATGTTACGTACTCAAAAAGGTGTTCAAACGTAAAACAAATGATTTATTTTATCGATTCTACAAAAAACGTAGGTAAAAGTTAAATTATGTTTAGTTTCCACTCAGCGGTGTTTCATTTTGTAAAATAAGCTGTTGGCCTTTTCCATTAAATAATTATTACGTAAACACTAATAAGGCTTTTGTGTGTTCAAAAAATCACGTATTGTTATTTGGAACAACATAAGCACAGCCAGTCAAGTGGTTCGAAAGAGTATACTAAACTATGGGAGGTAAGAGATATGGTGCACGTGAAAATATAATTTTGCAGTCGTCAGACGTTTCTGTATGACAAGCGAAATTATACCATATCTGAATTTACATAAAAAATACGAGTTCCCTATTTCTAATATCTAATATAGTCCCCTATCGATATATGTATTTAAAAAAGTTCGAGTTCTGGTGAATTCAAATAAAAAAGATATGTATGCTATTTCTAAAATAATGTTCGTATGTAAACATTAGTTTTTCTGACATTTACATATCACTATTCTTTCTGAATGTGACTTTATTTTTAATTCATAATTTTGACACTATATTTACGAATACATTTTGCAAAAATGTACATGTGAAAACGCTCAGGGTGAAGGATATTCCTACTTTATGAGAAAGGATACAAAGGAGAAATAAAACGTTCTATTAATCAATAAAAATGCATCGAGAGATGTACTCATACGGATTTGTAATAGGGTCGATTGAGTTTTTAAATTAACTTAATTTTTATTTATTTTGTATTCAATAATTTATTTAATTTAAAATACAAGCTTGTACGAGTACTGGTAAGAAATCCCAAATTTTGTAGCCATTCTTTCTGGTTTCATTGAAATAATACACAGTGAAAATTATCTTTATAAATTAACTCTTAATTATTCAGTAAAAGTGAACTTGTATGTATGAACAACTTCTGTATAAACACTCATTCAAGACAAGACATGTCGGTTAGTTGTCCAGTGGTTAGTATCGCGGACTCTTAAGTCAGAGTTTCTCGGTCCGAACCCACTCTACCACAATTTGATACCTATTTCTAATAATGAGCCGCTTCGGGTCACAGAAATAGTATGAAATTGAAATTAAACAAAAAAACAATGGTTAGTTCGTAACTTCTATTTGTATGATAATAAATAAATAATAATAAAACCCTTATCCGCACCCCAATGGTGCATAGGGCACTGTGTCATATAAACGCAGTGTTATCTTGATCGTTTACACATGAAGGAAAGGTGATCGGCCCTCCGCTTCAGGTACCAGTCCATGGTAATATTGAATAAATATTACAGTGAAAAAATCACTTATATTTATTTTACCCCCCTTGGGAATCGAACCCGGGACCTCCAGAACGGTAGCCGAGCGTGCTGACCATTACACTACGGAGGCGGATTTGTATGATAAATGCTTATAAATAAATAAATCTTTTGTTAAGTTATTATAATATACTTATGTTCCACCGACTTTAAATATGTAGTTGCAATGCAAATTATAGAAGGTTTGAATATGTTAATAATATGTAAAATCTCCAATATTATTATACGTGCGCGATGGGCCTTACTAGAATAATAAATGTCGCCTATTGGAGTGTTAGCGTGCCTAAAGCTGCCCATTTACTGCTTACTGCTTAGCCTATTTAATATTCCATCCCTTGTCAACATATTTGGGTTTGTTGAATTAATGCCTTAATCCGTCTGTACGAGCTTTAATCTTTTGATTCTATTCAGCTGAATGAAGAGGTTGGTATTATTTACACAGTTTGCTTCAAAGAAAACATCGCGTCCTCCTCGAAGGATCAGCTTAATACACACATAACTAGAGATTTGTATCTAATTTAATTTAATTTTATATATTGACGTCTCAAAACTATCGATGAAAAATTACAAAACTGCCTCTATTAGGCCCTCGCTCTACATCTTTTGCAAGTGATTTTGGCCCTAACAAAAATGAACAATGTAATAACAATAAATAAAGGAGACGACGAAAGTAATATAAGACGACATAGAGATACGATGCATATACATATACTACATACACTCACACATTAAATAAACCAGTACTTGAAGATAATATGAAGGAGATATATTATGAGAGTTGAGGAAATATATATTACATTAATTAGATTTTTTTTTATTTATTGTAGAAAACTATCCAAAATAATGTAAATATAAAAATTATTCAAAGCTAGTTAAAAATTAACATTATTTGGAACGTATTGCATTTTTTAACAATGTCAGGAAGAAATTCGCCTCTTTTGACTGCCTTTTAAAAAAATTACCACATTTTTTTCTTGATGGTTATAAAATTTATTTCATTTTCTTTCTTTCTAACACATAATTTTCTCTATTTGAGTGCATTCACCTTAATCGTTACACATGTTATTTATTTTCGACACTTTTTCCTATGCCTCATTTCTGTTTTATCTTTTTATAACATTTCTCCTTTCAACTGACCTTACCGTTTTTCTGTGGTATCCATTATTGTTGACTTTCCAAAGATCGTTTTACTATCTCCGTTCATTTCAATCATCAAATTCGGATAAAATCAACCTCAAGTAAGGCAATATGTTTGTAGTTCGCTATTTTTTAACCTTCTTGTATTTTACTCATTGGTCGAACGAGTAAAAAGAGATATCGGACCATGATCTCATCCGATTTTTTTCAGATTTTTTAGTCTATTATAATAAAAGGTAAGTAGAATATGGTAGTCTTGGCATTTACAGGGCTAACGACTATCATAGGCTTGGTTAAGTGATCACTTTACACACGTTATACACAAATTGTAACCTACATAAAAAATAAATTATGTGTTCAAGCGGGGCTCAGGTATATCAATTTAATGCAAAATTCGGACCTTGCATACAAATACAAAGAGTCTTTGCCAAATAAAAGCTTTCCCTATTCCATCATAGATGGCTGTTGTGAACTCACATGTACTACGTCACGAGTTTATTTAATATATCTTTATCTTAATTGCGCAGTGTGGTTGTCAATTTAGGTAGAATTGGTGAATGTTACACGTGTGTAAAGTGATTACCTAACTAAACATTTGACGGTCGTAGGCTTTGTAAATGGCCAGACTTCTTCTTCATCTTTGTTGAGATGACAAAAATATCAAAAATAGCTCCTAAGCGGAGATAATCCAGATTTGTGAACAAGTGTATGGTTAAAATATTTGCTTAAAATATTGTGAAAAAATGGTGTTCATTTTTCATTTGCATCTTGATCCTTGATATTCGTACACAATTATATTGAAGAGACTGTGTTTCAGTTTTTAATTAAACGCATCCATAGCATCTCGCGAGCATAATGTAATGCAAAATACCTTGCAAGTTATTAAACATTTTTGTGAGCTTTCCGGTTCGAAGAATTGGGTAGAATATTTAAGGAATTTCGTATTTGAATTCCAAACTTTGTAGTCTTCTTGATGCAGAAAATTGTTTTTAAAATATGATATACGTAGAAATTTTTATTACTAAGGGTACCTATTTTTAAATAATGAAAAATATTTTATAATAATTAGAAATTTTTAAGGTAATGAAAAATATTTTATAATAATTCGTTCGAACCCTTATCCGCACCCCAATGGTGCATTGGGCACTGCATCATATAAACGCAGTGTTATTTTGATCGTTAACACACGAAGAAAAGGTAATCAGCCCTCCACTTCAGGTACCAGTCCAGGGTAGTGTTGAATAAATATTATAATGAAAAAATCACTTATATTTCTTAAAATCGAACCCGGGACCTCCAGAACGGTAGCCGAGCGTGCTGACCATTAAACTACAGAGGCGGAATAATTAGTAATTTTTATTACTTAGGGCATTTTTAAGTAATGAAAATATTTTAGTTCGTTGCTAAATTATACGCTGTAAATATTGAAGGCGCTTCAAATATGTTGTTGAAAATGTATCGATAATAAGTAAATTGAATGAAGATTGGACTTTCTATCGGCTTTAACAATTGCCATTGGTAAAGTGATCTTACCATCTCGCAACTCGCAACCAACGCACTGAATTTGGCGAGTGTGCCTTTGCTGTTACAGACCGATGGCTTGGAAAGCTCTTCTACCAGTAGTTTTGAACACCGTGAGTAAGAAGGTCTTAAGGAAAAAAAGCAATTATTTCCTCATTTTTTTCAATAAATTTTCATTACAGTGAAGCGCCCTTGAGGTTGTATTTTACGAAAGTGACGCATTTAAAAAATATATCGATATTATTATTCACAACATACATGTGTGGAGGTCCTCACCAAAAAGTTATATTTCCAATATTGCACAAAAAATCCTTTTAAAGCAAATCTGTTATGTTTACTGTATTCTATCGAAATCTTAATTAAAGTTCCGACAAAAAGGAGAAATCCTGTGTTTAACCAATATGAAATCATTACATTTCACCAAAGCGTAAAAATTTTACAAGCTGGAATTCCTGATGCTATAATGCTGATGAATAGCTTAAAATCATTTTTAAATGGAAATGTAACGTTTTGTTGAGGACCTCCACATATATAGTCTAGCACTATTTTTTCTCATTAATCACCGGCTTAGCGACTGGCTTTAATCGCTGACGGAAAATCCTCGTCGGTCCAGGAAGTGTGTTAAGTACCTTTCATCTCATACTCACCTCTTAAGAAGACACGACAACGTGGAGTTCAGAGATAATTAAGAGGCCGGAGACTGAACAAGGCCCTTACGTGTGGTAAATAATTCACTAGCAAGGTCCTTTAAAAAATTCTCGATTTTTCGAGCCAATAATATGATCGTTTAAAAAATATATATATTTGTGAGTTTAATTATTTTCAAAAATACTTTTTTATCAATTTCATAATTTTCTTAATTTCATACTTTTTCTTTGAGCCTGAGCGGCTCATTATTAGAAAAAGGTATCAAATTGTAGTAGGGTAGGTTCAAACCGTGAAACTTTGACTCGAGAGACTAACCACGGGACCGCAACCCGACATAATTTTGTTCAATTTATTGTACTGCATATATTAAATATAAATGTAACCGCTTTAAAAAATATATATATATCACTATCAATTAGTCTTGAAAAAAATTAATTTAGCTACGAAACCGGTAAACATTATAATTAAGTTTTAATAAAATATTTATAGCGATTTTAAAACAAAGTTACATTTAAATTATTTATATATATACATAATATATAAATATTTATAATTTATATTTGAAGCACTAACTTTGTCATTTTCCATTATAGTGATTTTAAAACAAAATTACTTTTTAATTATACAATTTTTTTTCTTCATCTTTGATGAGATGTCAAAAAATATGAAAATAACTCCTGTAATTGGAGATAATCCAGATTTTGTGAAAAAGTATTTGAACACACTCAAAATGTTGTAAATAAATTGTCTGGTCAAATTATAAGCTTAAATAATAAAAATGAAAATGGTATTTTCTGGCATTTCTCATGTGTGTGATTATAATCCAGGATTCGGACCTCACATACTAATATAAGAGTTTCTGCTTAGTAAAAAGCTTGTTTACATCTCACCAATAGATGTCTCTAGTGAAGTTCTACTGATTCAAGAACAAGGTTTCTAAATTGGTTCATATATACAGAACTTCCAAGAATTTGAGTAGTGTGGTTGTCAATAATGGGTAGAATTGGTGAATGTTACACGTGTGTAAAGTGTAAGTAATCACTTAAACCAGCCTATGACGGTCGTCAGCCCCGTAAATGCCCAGACTTCCATATTCTTCTTCATCTTTGATGAGATGTCAAAAAATGATATAAAAATAACTCCTGTAATTGGAGATAATCCAGATTTTGTGAACAAGCATTTGGACACACTCAAAATGTTGTGTACAATATATAATGTAGTGCAGAGGGGAAAGAGGATATAATATTATACAACATAATAGAATAACTCACCCCAAGTTGTTTGTTGCTGTTGCGTGGAAAAGATTGGGAAGAACACTTTTTTTTAAAGCTTTAGTCGTATTTTGTTTCGTGTTTCATTTGACATATATTTTAGTCGTTCGAACGCCTCGCACATTTCAGTTAAGTCCTAAACAAATATTTTCCTACTTTCTTGATCTGTTTGATGTCTTTAACGGGCTGGGACACAATGGAGGGGGCGAGAAGGCCGTATTATTTGGTCTGCAGCCTTTCTCGCTTAGTTCTCTGTCATAATATTTATCCCCACAGACTCCATACCGAAATCTTTTGACCTTCCGCCAGAGTTTTTTATTTATTTAATTTTCTTATTCTTACTTTCTTTACTGGTCGCTCGGGGACGATAATAATCATTACATCTATAACTTAGATGGAGTTTCTAAGATATGGTTGTTTTCATTTACTGAATTTTTGTGTTTGTGGAACAAAGAAATGTAAAGAAGCGGATAATCGAAGGTTATAAATAATAAATATTCCTAGAATAAGAGTGTGAAGAGGACTCGAGAACGATTTTCATGATTTAGGGGTAACATGAACTTTAGTACTCTTATAGTTCCAAAAGTTTAAAATTAGTTTTAAGCTGCCTGTATACTTTTTCTTCGTGGATCTTCAACAACATTTTTGCAGGATATAATATTTAATATAAATACGACCAATTAAAAAACAAAATGTTATTCCGTCATCTTTAAAAGAAGACTTACTAAACTCGGTTTTTGGACTAAATTATTTAAAGCTTGTCATGTCAATATTAAATAATAATAATAAACCCTTATCCGCACCCCAATGGTGCATAGGGCACTGTGTCACATAAACGCAGTGTTATCTTGATCGTTTACACATGAAGGAAAGTGATCAGCCCTCCGCTTCAGGTACCAGTCCAGGGGAATATTGAATAAATATTACAGTGAAAAAATATGTATTTTTATATTATATAGGTATTGTATATACATATGTAGTATGTTAAAGGCATTAGCCGTTCAATAAATAAGTAAATAAAAAGTGCACAAATTCTATTGCATATTTCTAGCTCCTAAAACATTTGAATTAAAATTCATTTCATTAAATTATAGTTATCGAAATGACTTATCGTGAATACTTTATATGTGAATTTACATAATTCACAGTTAACAGAATTTGCATGTTTAAAAAAATAAACAGGAAAAAATTACGAATACTATGTCCATCTAGTAACTGAGAAGTAAAAGCTACCCAAATGTTACAACTCTATAAAGTATGCGACATTGCATAAATATATATATTTTTATATATATATATATATATATATATATATATATATATATATATATATATATATATATATATATATATATATATATATATATATATATATATATATACATATATATATATATACATATATATATATATATATATATATATATATATATATATATATATATATATATATATATATATATATATATATATATATATATATATATATATATATATATATATATATATATATATAAAACTAACTAACTAACCATCATGCCACTTCCCCGCGGGGGAGGCAGAAAGAATAGAACGCCACACCACTCTGTCCTTGCAAACATTCTTCGCCTCTTCCACGTTCATGCATCTCCTCATACATACCCGCCGATTGTTACGACTCCTAACCTGACCACTTTCAAGTATTTGGCATACCTGATCGTGCCATGTTTTTCTCAGTCTTCCTCTGCTTCTTTTCCCAATTACATTCGCCTCATAAATTTGTTTTACCGTTCTTTCCTCCCTCATTCGTTCTACATGCCCAAACCATCTCAACACACCATTCTTATATTATTTTTTGACATCTCATCAAAGATGAAGAAGAATATGGAAATCTGGGAAAGACTTCCATATTCTTCTTCATCTTTGATGAGATGTCAAAAAATAATAAAAAAAAAAACTCCTGTAATTGGAGATAATCCAGATTTTGTGAACAAGTATTTGGACACACTCAAAATGTTGTACACCATTCTTAATTTTATTGATAATGCTTATCTCAGCTTTGCATTCCTTCCTTATTTCACTATTCGCACATCCATCATACATCGTTTTGTCGCACATTCTTCTGAGAAATCCTATTTCGACTGCATTCAGTCTACTTTCATCCTTCTTTTGCCAAACTCCATGTTTCACTTCCATACATTAGAGTTGGAACCAGGACTCCGTTGTGCACTGCCAGTTTAGCTTCCGCTGATAGGTTTTTATTTGCTATAACTGATTTCAGTGCACCATTAACTTTGTTCCCAGCATTCACTCTCCTTTCTAAGTCTTTATCAATCTTTCCATCCCTAGAAAACATACTACCCAAATACACGAAATATTTATACATATACATATATACATATACATATATATACGATTTTGCCATCGCAGCAAATTACGTTATTCATATTTGGTTTTCAGTCATGAGTACTTAATAATATTTTCTCTCTACAAAGGAGATACGTAATACTAATTAATTAAAGCAAAAGACTTCGCTATCAAAGAGATGTTAATATGAACTGAACATAATAATAATGCTATATAATCAACTTTATTATCATAGAAATACGTAATTTAGCTTCATACGCGATAATATTATCTCTAATTATAATATGCACATAATATAATATCTTAAGCTTGTTGTATATACAGTGAAATCTCGATATAACGAAGGGTTTTTGAAAAAAAAAACAGTACATCGGGTGATTTGTTATATTGAGGTTTGCTGTCTTCTTTTTTAACGAACTCAATGGAATTGAATGTCGTAAAAACTATTAAAATGTGTGGTATGAGAAGTATCACCGTAAACCGTAAACCCATCGTAACTGAAATGTGTACAGACATGAGGAATATGTATGTTTGTATATATGCGTGTTATCTTGATCGTTATTTACATCAAGGCAAGGTGATCACTCCTACGCTTCGGAGACCAGTCCAGGGAAATATTAAAAGAGTATAAGAGTCATGATTTTTTTTAACGATGATTTTTATTGATGTATAATTGATTGTTATTGTACATATTTTTGTTAGTATTGTTAAAGGCATTAGCCGCAATTAAAATTAAAAATAAAATAATATAGCAATAAAAATAAATGAGAGTATTTTTTTACAACATTTTGAGTGTGTCCAAATACTTGTTAACAAATCTGGATTATCTCCAATAATTGGAGTATTTTTCATATTATTTTTTGACATCTCATCAAAGATGAAGAAGAATATGGAAGTCCGGGCATTTACGGGGCTGACGACCGTCATAGGCTGATTTAAGTGATCACTTTACATACGTGTAACATTTACCAATTCTATCCATTATTGACAAACACACTGTGTGGTTGTCAATAATGGGTAGAATTGGTGAATGTTACACGTGTGCAAAGTATTTTTTTTTTATCACTACTGCATATTGACTCGTGTATTACGCTTTGTAAATATGTATTATACATACTCGCATGCCATAAAGTGCCATATGGTGGTATTTATGACGTCAGACGCAGAGCAGGTAGTGTATTGGTAGTCCCTTTGCATGTAATATGATTATCTTCGTGTTTCGATGAATTTCTACCTCCTTCCTATTAGCATCCATGTATTCTATGCAATATTGGGTTCAATATTCTGAGCTCGACTCAGGGGTTGAGAACCGTTTATTCGCAGTATTTAAAAAATATATATATATTAAGAAAACAAACTAACCGACTAACCATCACGCCGCTTCCCCCCAGAAGTAGGCAGAGAGAATATAACGCCACACGAATCTGTCTTTGCAAACAATCTTCCCTTCTTTCACATTCATGCACCCCGCATTACAAAATAGAAAACAAATTAACTGTTGAGAAAACCATATATATTTATATCTCAACTTATGTAAATGAGGATGAATTTAAAAGTCTGGATATTAACAGGGCTTATAGCCTGTGATAGATTAGTTTGAGTGATCACTTTATACATTTGTAATATTCTCACCATTCTACCTATGATTAACAACCACAGTACTCAAATTTCGGATGTTTATGCTTCAATTGACACCTTCTTGCACATATGCTACTTCTTCGACACCATCCATGGTTGAGGTTAGATATTTTTTTTAAGTAGCATAAACCTTTGTGAAATATATGTAAGATTCTACCCGAATTATAATACATAGGAGTCAGCTGAAAACATAATTTTGGATTTTTTTCGAACTTATATTTTGACCAGTACTATTCACAATATTTTGTGTGTGTCCAAATATTTGTTAACAATTATTTGGAGACACTTGAAATATTATGAAAAATAATAATAAATTCGATGTATGCAATATTCTATAGTGGTGTAACCGCAATGCGTAATCATACGAATTGACACAAATTAAAGGTACCTACCATTCATAGGTACACTCGGTAATGTCGCGTTGTGACAAGCCTTGGTATGTATGATTTAAGTGCTACGCTTCATTAGTTTTCACCACTGTTTCCCAAAGTGTGTCGATCCAGCGCCCCCTTCGAGTTGGCATTGTTTATCTGCGCCCCCTAGCGCAGCATTTGCCAACTTCGTCATTTAATTTTATATATTTTAAAATTGGTACTGTTAGTGAAGGCGGATATTGTCAAGGAGTTTTGCGATATCGCTCACTTTGGTGATTGCACATTTTCGCAGGGTACCAATAGAGAATAAAACGACTATGAAGAAAATACTTAATACTAGAATACTATTAAGAATACTAAAAATATGACACGTAATTAACGACATATATCCGCATTTCTAAATGGTGTAAATATTTGATCTGGTTACGAAAACCTATATAAAAAATAAGGCCGATCCTCACGCGATCATTCTATTTCTCCCTTGTCGTGTTTAAATCATCTTTAAAGTTATTTATTCATTAACTCGGCATTTTTTGTAGAACTCCACATTTATACATGAAATATTTCAATCAAAATTTAATTCTTTTTCGGAATTTGCAAATCATATCATGGAAACTAACCACTCATTTGACTCTCATACACTTACATTATTACACTCTGTTACAAATAAAGGTCACGTCATGAATAATTTAGAAAATGTAGAAATACATAAAAATTTTAATTCAGATAAAATGTTAATTAATAATGTACTGTTCAGATGCCAAAATGAAATTGTATACATGCATTAAACTGGTAGCCAACCGTGATGACCACTATGATTTAGACACACTCAAAATGTTGTACAATACAGTATGTAATTTCATATACATTTAAAAGTGATCATGATGAAGCTTACACTAATTTAATCTATTGAAGCTTTTATGAAAATAAAAATAAAATTGAGAATCATGTTTTCAGGCGTCTCCCAGTATATGAAATAATTCGGAAAGGATCTTGCATATACTAAAAATTATTGTCAACCGTGAGTAGGATGGTTTATGTTCTATGTGTATAAAGTGATCATATAATCCAGTCTACGACAGGTCGTAAGCCCTGTAAATACCCAAATTATCATATTCTTCTTCATCTTTGTTGAGATGTGAAATTGTGATCAAGATGGTTATGATTGACTTTCATATACTCATACATTGAAATATTGATTATTTTATTTCATGAATCTATTTTCATACCTAGATACCCTATTATAAATTGACTCAATGTTGGCAACCCCTGGCGCATTGTGCGCCGCAGTCGGTAGCTAGTATTCGCATATTGATTTATCGCGCTAATACCGCAGATAAACTTTTGATAACTTAATTGTTTCGGGTCGTTTCTGGAGCGGGGTCCGCCCGCCCCCCGCCCCCGCCCAGGGGTCCCCTAGCCGCGTCTGGGTGCCTGTGCGAGCGCGCACGCACACCAGCGTGCCCGCACATCGGCGCGCCAGCACATCAGCGCGCACGCACACCAGCGCGCCCGTGCATCAATTGGACCGTGTTGTGCGGAAATCATCCAATCCACTATTTGAAGATTTGACTTTTCGATACATTTCTTTTTTACACTGATTCTACATTTAATTGTTCCTGGTGGGACACTATACGCATCGACTCCATTGAGAAAATTGAACTTACGTTCACGGTCACTATATTAAAGAAAAATCAAAGAAAACACTTTTGTAGGAAAAGTGGCAAATTAAAAACCCTACGCGAAATCTAAGGGTAAATAAACACTACGCAAAAATTAAATATTTCTTTTCGAATAATGCTGCTTCATCAACAGTAGTTTTTACATTTTGAGTGTGTCCAAATACTTGTTCACAAATCCTGAATTATCTCCGATTAGGAGTTTTTTTTGTACATTATTTTTTGACGTCTCACATAGATGAAGAAGAAGAATTTACAACCATTTACCATCATGCCGTTTCCCCGCAGGAGTTCAGGGCGCCACACCACTCTATCCTTGCAAACGTTCTTCGCCTCTTCCACGTTCATGCATCTCCTCATACATACCCGCCGATTGTTTCGACTCCTTACCTTACCACTTTCAAGTATTTTGCATACTTGATCGTGCCAAGTTTTTCTCGATCATCCTCTGCTCCTTTTTCCAATTACATTCGCCTCATAAATTTGTTTTACCGTTCTTTCCTCACTCATTCGTTCCACATGTCCAAACCATCTCAACACACCTATCTTAATTTCATCGATAATGCTTGTCTCAGCTTTGCATTCCTTCCTTATTTCACTATTCGAACATCTATCATACATCGTTTTACTGCACATTCTTCTGAGAGATCGCATTTCGACTGCACTCAATCTACTTTCATCCTTCTTTTGCCAACTCCATGTTTCACTTCCATGCACTAGGGTCGGAACCAGGACTCTTTTTCATTTTCTCTCAGAATTTTTTTCATTTTTAAAACATTCAAATGCAACTATCTTAAATTCGTGGATTGGATGGTTTCTGTATAACATGGTCCAATTAGCCACCGCTCTTACCCCCGAGTGCAGGGGCCCTTGGGTTATTCCGTCAGCGGTTTCTCCGGATAAGCGTAACACTCGAGACTGAGCCCTTCGTCAATGTTTGATGTTGATTCTAAGCGATTCAACCATAAGACGTAGTGTTAATTAACTGCTGTATGTGCTGATACAGACTGCTTGTGATATTTACCAGCAGTACCTATTGGAAAGGAAGGAATGCAAAGCTGAGACAAGCAATATCGATAAAATTAAGAAAGGTGCGTTGAGATGGTTTGGACATGTAGAACGAATGAGCGAGGAAAGAACGGTAGAACAAATTTATGACTCCTAACCTGACCACTTTCAAGTATTTAGCATACTCGATCGTGCCAAGTTTTCCTCGGTCTTCCTCTGCTCCTTTTTCCAATTACATTCGCCTCATAAATTTGATTTACCATTCTTTCCTCACTCATTCGTTCCACATGTCCAAACTATCTCAACACACCTTTCTTAATTTTATCGATAATGCTTGTCTCAGCTTTGCATTCCTTCCTTATTTCACTATTCGAACATCTATCATACATCGTTTTGTCTAAACGAATATTGAGAACTAATTTGGAAAACATGGCATGATGAAGTATTTTAAGTGTTTGAAATTGGTCAGGTCAGAAGTTGGAATAATCGGCGGGTATGTACGAGGAGACGTACAAGGGAAGCCGCTTGATGTTAGTTAGTTTGTTAGGGGATTTAAAAATAGCAAAGATGGCTAGGGCACTCGGTTCTGCATGCCCGTACTCGTACAAGCTTGTGTAATTTAAACTTTGCTAGTGTGCACAATGACCTTGCGTGGGATAACTGACTTCTGTTACTACCATGTTGATATTAATTACATATATCTCTATGGTACCTACCTATATCGAAATTCGACTTACATATCGCTCACTCCTTTCAACAACGTCATATATCATAAAACTTGATATTTCAGGAGATGGTTTTTAAAGTTTAAAAATACAATAAAATGTATTAAAAATAAATATAAAGCCACTTTTTGAACTTTTTATTGTGCAACAGATTTTTTTAGGTAAGACCTGAATGTTTATTCTCCGTTTGAAAAATATTTAGTTTGTTTAAAAAAATACTTAAACAATACCTTTTCTTCCAAATGCAAAAACAATACTTTCTGCCCTGTCGTGCAAATGTTAAGTTAAAAATA